>NC_056730.1:457963783-457998783 GCF_019279795.1 Protopterus annectens | reverse complement strand
TATATATATATATATATATATATATATACATATATATATATATATATATATATATATATATATATAGTTCCCTATCAGAAGCCTGAAACACTATAAGCCTGAAAAACAAAATCCTGAAAACTAAAGCCTGAAAATTCAAAATCCTGAAAGCCCAAAATCCTGAAACTCAAAATCCTGAAAACACAAAATGGACATACTGACGTCATTGTGGCTTTGCTATTGTTAGCCCTGTGGTGTTAGGTCATGCGTTGGGTTCAGGTAAGTGTCTTGATTGGTTTTATGTTAGGGTTAGGGGCGGTTTAAGTGAGTTAGGGTTAGGGTGCAGGTTAGGCATGTATGCAGTAGTGACAAATATTGGGGTTGGGGCGGTTTAAGTGAGTTAGGGTTAGGGCGGGTCAGGTGAGTGTGCGATAGTGACGGACCTTAGGGTTAGGGTTAGGGTCAAGGTCAGTTGGTAGATATTAGTGTCTTTATAGTGACATATTAGCATTATTTGTGTTTTCAGGATTTTGAGTTTCAGGATTTTGGGTTTTTGGGATTTTGAATTTTCAGGCTTTAGTTTTCAGGATTTTGATTTTCAGGCTTATAGTGTTTCAGGCTTCTGATAGGGAACCATATATATATATGTATACACACACAAACACACACACACACACACACACACACACACACACACACACACACACACACATATATATATATATATATATATACATACACACACACACACACACACACACACACACACACACACACACACACACACACACACACACACACATATAGAGTATTACCACAACACAAATAATACTTTTATAGGTAGGAGAATAGACTAGTATATATTTATATATTTATTTATTTATTTTTTATGTAATTATTTATTCAACAGTAAGTTCAATATGTATAGTTTGTGTGTTTTAAGTATTTTATGTATTTAAATAAGGGTTAACTAGAAAGCTTTTTTAAAAGTATGAAATGTCACTGTCCTTCATGTATTGTAACCATATGTGCTTTTAGAAGTAACACAAAAACGAAAACTGACTCTGTTTCACCACTGGCATGTTGCTTTAAATCTTGTATTTAGTGTATTAAATAATTGAATAATTGAGAGGTTAATGGCCAGCCAATGAAATTTTATCTGTTATTTTATCTGTTATTATATAAAAGAAATGGTGAACATGTTATTGTGATTCTGATGAGGTCTCCGGAGGGAGATGAAAGTGCTTAATCTGATTATTTATGTTTGTATCTTTGTCTAAGTCGCACTGTTAAAGTCTTCAAATACTGAATTTTCGACATGGTTTGTTCATGGAATTTAAGGAACTACTAGAGGGAAGACAGCTTTTATTGTACCGGAGCTACATTGATTTAGCATCTTTTGTATTTACTTAATAAAGATTGGTTTAAATAAGAAATACTAGCTTGAATCCTGTTTTCTTGTTTTTAATAAGAATGTAAAGTGATCTTTAGCATGGCTCTTACATTAGATTTAATGACAACAATCTATTTTAGCAATTTGTATGCCAATATTGTTTCTGGGTCACAGTGGCACAGCAGAAAGCATTGATGGCTGACAGCATGAGGTTCCCTAGTTTGATTATCAGTTGGGGGGGGGGGGCCTTCTGTGTGAAGTCTGCATGTCATCCCTATGTTTGCATGGGTTTCCTCTGAGTGCTCTGGTTTCTTCCCATATTCCAAAGACATGCAGTAGGTAGATTGGACACTTTAAATTGGCCATAAGTGTGATGTGGAAGAACTGCTGTGGCAGGGCTAGTCATCTGGTGGTATAAATCTTAGGTCTAGATTTGAAGTGACACCTCAACCCCATGTGCAAAAATAGGAAAAAGAGATTATGGATGGATTGTTCCTGTACAGCTAGTTTTCCATTTTTTTTTTTGGTTTGTTCTTTCTTAAGGAAAGCGTTTAAAAATCTTAAGGCTGGAAAACTGCATTCTATTGTCTCTCTCTCTCTCTTTATATATATATATATTTATATATATATATATATATATATATATATATATATATATATATATATATATATATATATATATATATATATATATATATATATATATATATACATATGTCTACTAAGAAATTTCTATGAGATAAATGGTAAATCAGGTTTCTTAAGGGCCAATAAGGCATACACTTGATAATACAACAAGCAAAGCTATGAACGTGAAGCTTTATGTGTTGAATGTTTACTATTTCTAAGATAGTGATACATTTTGATTAGACTTACCAGATCTTTCTCTAATTCCTTTTGTTATGCAGAAAGTGCAATAAGTTATTATTTATTTTATTATCCGTGTTTTATTTTACAGTGTGACCATAATCAATAAAATCTTTTTAAGAAAAATATTTTTAAATGTCTTTAGGTATATAGACAGGAGTTCACCAAATTAGTCTTAAGCTTATATCTTTTATATTGTTCAATATCTTCATAAATTATTGCACTATCATATAATTTTTTCCTGAAAGATGATTTCAGAGTAACTTTGAATGAAGCATGTACGGAATCCAACATCATGTACACGATCTCAGCTACTGCACGGTTATGTTCCAAAACGTTGATTTTGCTCACCATGCAAAATCAACGTTTTGGAACATAACCGTGCAGTAGCTGAGATCGTGTACATGATGTTGGATTCCATACATGCTTCATTCAAAGTTAGGGTCAACAGTACTGAGAAGTGTAAATTATGTTTGTATGTTAGGGATATGCACGGAAATAGTTAAATGTTTTTTGTAAGACATGAACCCAAGCTCTTATGAATATCATTGCAGTTATGCTTCCAGTTGCATCTTCAAGGCATGTGAGACTCCTGCATGACTAAGCAAATTGTTGTTTTTGAAACACATAAACCTTCAATTAAATTGTGTTCCATAGACATATCAGGGATGTCATGTGCCTCATCAGATATTCATTTCTTTCTCATTTGTGTGTGCATGTTTCCTTAGTGTGCACACTTCAAATCTGTCTGATTGTAATGAGTAATTATCTATATCAGCATTATATTGCTCTGGGGGGAGGGTCAGAGAGATTCTGTCTTCTTGAACTAATTGGATAATGTGAGTTAGTCAAGCAGTGCAATGGAAAGAATCTCTATAAAGTGAATCACAAAGAGAAGCACTTTATTATCTGCTAACCACCATGTCTCTGAATTTTCCACCTACCTACTCATTTACCTCCCAGCACACACATATACACACACATATATGCACACACACACACACACACACACACACACACACACACACACACACACACACACACACACACACATACACGCACACACACACACACACACACACACACACACACACACACACACACACACACACGCGCACACACACGCACATGCGTGCACACATGCACACGCACACACGCACGCGCGCACACACACACACACACACACACACACACACGCGCGCACACACAGATGGCTTCACCATGCTTACCTCCCACAGGGTGACCACCCACACACACACACATACACACACACACACACACACACACACACACACACACACACACACACACACACACACACACACACACACACACATATCCATGCAGCCACATTTCTGCTTCTACATACATGCAGAGGCATGTCTATACATACAACCATGGCTCCACGATACTTAACTACAGCCAATAGTATAAACCATGACCAGTCCCATAGGGGTGATTGGATGAACTCTGTTCTTCAGCATTCAGTTTTTCCTGCTAGTTAAAGAATTACCTTTGTAGAATGCTTCTCTGAATCACTGTACTGTCACTGCAATTTCTGTGGGAAAGTACATGGCTAATTTGCTGTATTTGCATGTTGCTTCTCCATGTTTTGCATTATGGCCACTATCAGCAGAAAACAGTAGTGGAAGAATGATCTCTGAATCACTGTGGGTTACAGCAGTGCAGAAACATTTAGAGTTATGACTTCCGTGTTTTAGTACACTTTTCTGAACATCCTTCCGTCAAGGTACTTAAGGATGGGCAGGTTTTAATTACCTAACTGCAGTAACTGATATCTTAACAACTATAGCATTATATTCTGAAACGTTAGGCTTTATGTCCCAGTTAACATATTTAATTCTTTCTCACTTAACATATCTGAATACTCCCTAATTTGCACATCATGTTTCTTTGTGAATTTGTTGAATGACTGCTTGTCTAGGCACTGGTTTCGTAGTGACATAGATTAATGTGCTTAGGGACATTCAGATTTCAGCCATCTCAGTGGTGACCCTTATATCGAAACCAAAACACTTTTCTGGTAGGTGCGGATTCCGTCCTCCTGAGGCATTTAATTAGTTTTCATTTCTGCTGCACATATTCCTTAATATCCACATCATGCTGCTGCATAATTATAATGTATCATTACTTGGTTTGTAATTAGACTGTTCACTTTGAATATTTGCTGCACATAGACATATGGGTCTCTCAGTCATAATGGCACAGCTGAAAGTGTAGGAAAAATTATAATTCAAAAGTGGTACATTTAATCTCATGGTTGCATTCCTCCAAATCACACTTAATTCATCACATACCACAGAGCCTGGAAAAGTGTTGTGAGCACAGATACTCTTTTGAATAAAAAGCTGCTATGCTTCCTGGCTGGAAAATGTTCATGTTATTTTAGTTCATTGATGGAGTGCCTGCAGGTTTCTTGGTTTGTTTATGATGTGCCACATAGTGTAGTTTAAAGAAGTAACTTGAAGAGCATGTAGTCTAAAAGTCTAAAGAAGAAAGCTTTAAATCTTTCCATCTGCATGCAATATTCAGTGACTGACGATCATATATTTGGAAAAGTAGTGAGAGGGGAATTAGTCCTTAAAGCAAAACAGGAGTAAGTCTTCAGACTGGGGGAAAGTATAAATTCACAAGTGTATGTGTGTGTGTTTGTGTGTGTGTGTGTGTGTGTGTGTGTGTGTGTGTGTGTGTGTGTGTGTGTGTGTGTGTGTGTGTGTGTATATATATATATATATTTATATATATATATATATATATATATATATATATATATATATATATATATATATATATATATATATATATATATATATATATATATATATATATATATATATATATATATATATATATATATATATATATATATATATATATATATATATATATATATATATATATATATATATATATATATATATACATACATACATACATACATACACACACTGTCATTTCACTTGAAACCGGAGTATAAAGATATTCCAGTAGACCCAATCTACGAGGAGGGTAGTTGGTGGCACATGATGATCAGCTGCAGGGAGGAAAAATAAATAAATAAATACATATCAGTAATAAAAACAAAATGAGTAGATACATTATGTAATGCCTCCCTTCATGATAATGAAATATGTTTCCCTTTATATGTTGGATCCAGTTGCTTAATGGATAAGGCATTGCACTCCTAAACCAGGGATTGTGTGTTCTAGTCTCCTCTGAGGTGATAAAATCTTTTTACAAGTAGAACTTTTTATAGTAGGGGTTGGTATCATGGTTAAGGTGTTTGCCTCATAATTACAAAGTACAGGCTTTGATTTTTATCTTTGAAAGAAAAATTAGCTAGGCTTAAAATGGCCTGCAAGGGTAGCTAGGCCTAATACTTACCTGTGAACCTTTAAGATGAAAACAATCACTAATTTCCCTAATAAATTACCACAGGGTGTAAAGAAAATACTGCAGGATGTAGAAAATTTCATTTTAGGAACCAACGTTTTTAAGACCAATAAGTCATATGCTTGATAATCAGACTTATGAAACTAGGAACCTCTGACTGCGTGAACTAGGCCAGTACTCCATACCAGGATGCAGAAAGAAATTTAGCATGTTGCAATATACGTAATAATTAATTAATTATTAATAATAAATAATATGTTTTCTGTGGACATCACTACAGCAGTTTTGTTTAAAAACATAAGAGATTCTTCAAACCTTGGATCACACAAACTGAAATTCAGAGCAGAAAGAAATTGCTTTACAACACATACTTCTCAAGTGTTATAAGTGCATTGAAGTGAGACATTAGTAAAGAAACTGTCCTCTACAAGACAAGCCCATTAGCTGTAGAAAGAGATTTTAATTCTTTTCTTTATAGTATTACACATAACATAACTAGACCTTAAAAAGCTTACTGATGCATTATACAGAGAACAGTGAGTTAAGTTATGGTGCAGAAATTTACAAGGTCATTAAATTAATATACTGTAGAGTTACTATGCAACTTTATACCCTGGTGATTCTAATCTCTGGAGAGATGTTTATCACAAATCTGCTCACCTACTGAATGCAATGTGTATGAATTTGATCATGGGAGTGTACCCTACTGCCAAATATTAGAGTACTGACTGCTTGACCACTATGAGTGGGTAGCAGCCAAATAGACATGATGTAAGGGAATTTTTAATTTAAGGATATGTGTCACAGAGAGTTCCTAAAGTTAGATAAACATAAAAGAGGCAATGAATAGTGTGATTAGATGCTTTCCTTACCTCACTAGTAAAGGAAATGGTGTATGAATATTTCTTGAAATGAGGATTAAACCTAATTATTATGAAAATAAGGAGAAATCATAATCCAAATGAAGATGAGTTTGTCTATTACCCAGTTTAAGTGCAACCTAGACCAGTGGATGGGGAATAGGAAATTTACACAGAGCCTGGTACCCATGTCCTTTATGGACAGAGGTAGAGGTAACTTATAAATGCCTGGCCCTAAATGTCCCATTTGGATACAGGACATTATTATTGTTTTGGGAAAATTTGACTAGGCTTTGAAAGGCTCCATGGGTCATTAGCCAAGTAACAATCTATGAATCTGTGAAGTTGTGACCAATCTCAGGGTAAGTGGCCTAACTTTTTTTTTTGGGGGGGGGCATTAGTAAATGACCAATTTGGAAGCACAAAACATTGTGCAAGTATCTGGTGTACCCTCCAAAAACAAGCTGTACTCCTAGTTTTTCATATACTGAAGTAATCACAAATTTGCTTCACAGAATGAGGTTGTGAAACAGCTTCTGGTAAAACAATCATATTGTAATATAGCATTGCAGGTAGTTCAAAGCTATGTTTATGGAGGACATCTGGGAGTAGAGTAGTGAAATGAAATTCTTTTGGCCTGGGGTCTATGTTGCAATGATGTGGCTCATGCCTCAAGTGTCCCAAAACCTAATCTGAATATCCATAATTTCTGAATACATCCAGAAAAAAACTGATAATATCTTGAATTGTCTCACAGCAAGAAATGTGTATACTGTCTATTAAAGAGAGGCTTGATAGAAATGCACTGCTGCATATTGGTATCAAAATCTTAAAATGTACACCTTTATCAAATAAAAGGTTTTATACCAGAGAACCTGAAGGTAGATTTTAAAATAATACATAATC
Organism: Protopterus annectens; assembly: GCF_019279795.1. Lineage (NCBI taxonomy): Eukaryota > Metazoa > Chordata > Ceratodontiformes > Protopteridae > Protopterus > Protopterus annectens. The sequence goes on along the minus strand of NC_056730.1, from coordinate 457,991,364 downwards.
AGACAATCTTGCTGTGCCTATAGCTATTGAAAAAAAGAAAGGCAACAAATAGGAGTACTAAAAGGAAGTGCAAAAGAAAATAGTCCTGCTTACAAGAACTATGCGGCTTGTCAAATGCTAACATGTTCCGTTTGGAATATATCTCCCAACAAATGCACTGCTGAAATTCCATGTATTAAATGGCGTTTGGTTTTAAAATCTGAACCCAGAAACATTCAATTTCATTGCGGATTTAGGGCCAAGTTAAAGTCTTTGCCTCAAATGTGAGAAATATTTACAAGTACAAGGGATAGCTTTAGACAAGCCATCTCTATGAAGTAATCGGAAGAGCTCAGACCAGACCATTCCTTTTTTCAGGCCTGATATACCCTCGCACATGATGTTAATAATTTTGGAGGTACGTCCCTATCTTCAGGATGGATTTGCCCCTTTACATAATTTTCTGAATCTCCCTCATCATACATGATTCTTGAAGTTGTCTACTACACAGAAAACCACACTACATGACATGCTAGTGGCACCAATAATTTACAAAATGCAGATACACACCTTATATCTCCCCTTTTATAGAAACAAAAACAAATGTCTTTGTGCGGTAGAATTTTGCAGTATAGTTAATTAAAGTTTGCAGATTTTACACTGTCTCTTTGTATATTGTATAATGTGATTATATTTTAAAATCATTTTTGTCACTCTCTGTTATTTGAACATGTTTCTGAGTAGTACCTCAAATTCCCACTGGAAGCAGGAAGAGATATGTGATTTGGTAGTCACATTTTATGCTAATTAGATGTCCAGATTTTTGACTGGGTGTAGATACTTTTCAGGGGTCTAGGTTTTTATTTTCAATGTCTGCAGTTTGAGAGGTATGATTCTCACTGATGACATTGCAGTTACTTACTGTTAAGAGACCTACTTTTGTCTGCAATAATACTGTCAACCATTTACCCTGAAAATCACAGTGACTAGTACCAGTTCCCATCTCATATTGCATGCAATAATAGTGGCAGCTATTTGTCTTTATAACCTCTGTCCCAGTTTTAATTTCAGCTTCTTTCTCATAGCAATTACAATACCATTTTATCTGTATTAACATGCGACCACCACCTTAGGCCTCTGTCTTTTTTCAAAGAAACACCCTGACAGAAAGTGAAAAAAATACATTTTATAACTCTAGGTTAATAATCTATACAATATAAACCTCCCTATGACACAATAAGTAGTTTTTCTGTAATCCTACATGGCCTTATAGTGTGCATATGCTGATGTGATTTTTTTGGCTAAGCATTTTCTTAGTTACAACATACTCTGTTCCCAGAAAAAGACATTAAAGTTTACTACCATCTCCAGTAAAAATTTATTTCCCTTCGTTTAGAATGGCAGCTCTCAGAATTACTGCTTACTTTAGCCCAGATATTACTAATTATATTTCAGTGACTCGCATGGGTTTGCAGTCTCAGTCCTCTTGCAGTCACTGCAATGAAATCCTTTTTTCAGCTGAAAAAAATACACTGAACTATCATTTTAGGAATGAAGAATATTCTTCCCATATGTATCCCTTCTTTTATGAAGAGTATCTCATTTCTTGCCATTGTAGTCTCAGTTGCTTATTTAACAGCGACGATGAACTATCTTGTTTCTTCATGGTGAGACTACAACTCAAGAAATTCAACAGGTTTATGTCCCCAGTGAAAGAAAACTATAGCGTGACTATAAACACTTTGCTATGTAGATTTTTCCTGTACCCAAAATCTTAAATGTTGTGGGTCATATGATATTGTGACAACTGGGGAGAGATGGGCGAAGGCTGCTAGCCTAGTCAAATAGAATTTGATATATAATTCTGGCATTTGTAAATAAATGTGAAATACAGGCATGTCTTCTTGAGTGTAAAAGAATACTGTGAAATGTGTGCAAAATATGTGACAACATTGCACTCTACTGGCCCAGTGAAGCATGTTGTGACCCTTTCATGTTAGAATTTGGCTCCAGTGCATCTGGATGAAGGTTTCATGCCCATTGTTTTAAGGCTAAAGTTTATGACCAGAATTTTGATGTGGAATATGCTTTATTGCTCGTGTTTCTGTTAGAATATACATGTGAAATTACTTATATTGTTGTAAGTTTCTGAGCAGGTGTTAGATTGCTAAATAATGCAGTTTGTTTGCCTGGGAAAACCTAAGTGTCAACATGATGTAATTTGGGAGGGACCCAGGAGACATGTTTGTTAGTAATGTTTAAATACTATTTCTCACAAGAGACTGAAAGCATTTTGATCTTGGATATCTAACTCAGCACTCTGCCTAAGCTCACATGTAAGTTTCTAGCACTGTGATTTCTTGTAGGAATAGTTAAAGCTAGTAAAGATTAATTAGGTATTTTTCTTTGAAATCAGACCTGCCCTACTGTATTATTTTAAGTTTCTGTGTGATGTCTGAATTCTTAAATATCTCTGTGGTGTAGTAGTTTTGTCCTGTGTTTTAATTATTTATTATTAAATATTTTAAAACCTTCTACCTGTGGCTGGTTTGTGCAGAGATAGGCTCTAGAGTGCATTGCATATTTATAGAGTTTATTGTAACAGGACACTCTAATAAGACTTAGACTGTATAATCACATTATCATTGGATAATAATATTGCACAGTAATAATTGGACATCCTTTTAAGGGCCTTTTAGTAGCTGATATTATTAGCTGAGTGGTGGCAGTAATTACTACTGTATGGACTGGGTAAAGGGGCACAGCTAGAGTATCTGTGTCAGCCTTTCCCAGGAATGTCTGTGTGGTTGTATAACCTCTTCTCAAAGTGTATGTGTATGGTGTGTCAGCTACTTGGCAGGGACATGAAGCACTGGTTGGACAGAGAGGGTACTGGAGGTTTTAGCTTGCCCAGCTAGACTGAGACCTGGACCCTATAGCTGTGCCAGTGGGTAGTCTTACTGGGGACCTGATAAGGAAAGGAGCAACCAGCCCCAGACCGACTGTGATCTCTGTGTGCACTTAAGGGGAATTGTACTTTACTGTGTGTATTAGTTATCCTTTCCTCTCTTCTAGGAGATGACCTCCCAGGTGTTAGTGGTGAGGATTGAGGCTCCTTGATTGTTGGGCCAGGGCACGGTCGTCACAGATATGAAAGCCAGGAAGGTACATTCCTGAAGAAGCTATTGCAAGATTTTATTCTAAATGAGCATGCTGTACACTGTGAAACCTGAAAATCAGTGACATGTCAGATAACAGTAAAAAAACAGACAGGTGAAGTGTAGGAATCATTTTGTAGGGGTGAAAATTTACATTTATGTGAAGAAAGTTGAGTTGAGGGTATAGTTTTCCTTTACTTTAACTTCTTGTGATACAACTAAGTTAGCTTTTATGCTCTTTTTGGTGAATTCAGGCAGACTAGTTATATAATACTGGAGCTTAGCTCTGACATCAGTGTTGGAAGGATGACAAAATGGCTTACAACTATAACTGAGGCAAACTAGTAAACTATTCAATAAATGTAGGGAAAATTGGTTGTAAGCATAGTATACTGTTATGTTTAACCAGTAGTCGGGTCAAGTGAATTGTTGAATGCCATTTGAAAAATACAGAATAACAGATTCACTTATATAAATGTTAAACTGAATGAAAAGCCATTTGATTGAATACTACTGCCATAGGCTAATGAGAAATCGTTATCTAACATTGGTAGAATTGAAGTATGACTTGGAGTTATCAACAACTTAGTGTTTTTGATAACTATAGGTTTAGGATTAAGCTCAAGGTTAGATTTATGGTTAAGTTTAGGCTTTGATTTCTGTACTCTGTATTTTCAAAAATCTGAATTCAGTGTTGCGGCTTTTAAAAAGTTTACCATTAAGCAATTGTGGTATAAATGCTGTACTAATGGCATAACATAAAAGGGCTCTAAAAGTATGGGGAGAAGCAAATAACCATCTAGTAGACATACACACACACACACACACACACACACACACACACACACACACACACACACGCACACACACATATATGCACACACACTAACATACAGTCTGACAAAAGACTGATTTTCATAAAAGAAGTCTGATACAAACAGAGATGCAAGTTATACAATATTTAACTAGTAAATCAGAAAACAGAAAATGATGCAAATTTCTTATCACACAATTTATTTTTTTCCTCAGCCTGTGAGATAGCTTTCTGAACTCCAATACTTCACATAACCAGTTAGCTAAGAAAGTTAACATACAGTAGTAATTGAAAGGGGAAGGAATAGAACTGTTCAAAACTATGCACTATATTTATACATCATAGGAATATAATTTTCAGGAAATAAAAAATAAAATACAGGACTTCAAACTCAAAACCACCTTCTGCTGCTTGGAATGACCAGAAATCTACATTTAACTAGGGAAGCATAGGTTACCCTGCACCAATGAAAAGGAAAACTAATACTGCCCATTTTATCCCAAAATGAAAACAGAATGTACAGCCCCAAATACTACTGAAAAAGAGAGGTAGGTGAGAGAAGGGTTTGGATGCATCTGTCAGCCATCTAGTCTAGACAGAAAAAAAACACTGGGACAGATACTATACAATTATAAGTCTAACCATTATCACACACCTGATTAAATACTTAAGGTTTAGCATACAAGTAAAACATATGTGTTTGTCTTAAATTCCAAAAACTGAACAAATAGCTAAAACTCCTCGCTCCAGTCCAGTTAATCATACCCAGCTTTATTTTTTTCTCCTTATAAAATCACCTTAATGTTGCTTAGTGTTCATAAATCCTTCAGCTGACTTATTATATGATGAATCAGAAAGAAAGAATGCTGAACTTGTTGATTTAAACTCATTAATTTTGCACTCTTGATCACTGTTCTATGCAGAAAATTACTGCCAGCATTGTGTCAGGATGGGTTCATATGACTTCATCGAGTTTTCGGAAACTCAAAATTCATGTGGTCAAGCTCATATGATCAAGTTTCCAAAAACCTGAAATAAAAGAAAAAAACAAATTTATGTTTTTGCAGGGAGCAAGTCCCCTTGCACTCCTGATGTGGGGGGCTGTGCCCCCCGCACCAATTGCAAATTATATATACCAACTCCAGGATCGCACTACAGTGGGGAAAAGGGTAAATTCTACTTTGAACAGTTCTATGTAGATCACAGTACAGTGGGAATTAGGGGATTTACACTTTTTCCCACTGTAGTGCAGTCTCAGAGTTGTTATATACAAGTTGCAGGGGGTGGGGTTCATGCCCCCCCCCCGCCTTGCAAAAATGTAGATTTGTTTTTTTTGTTTTTTTTTTTTTCTTTTATTTCGAGTTTTTGGAATCTCGATCATATGGTCTGGACCTTATAAGTTTCTGAAAACTCAGCAAAGTCATATAAACCCATCAGGATATATAGCACTGTATGCGCTTTTTTTTTTCCCATTTCCTCATTTTGTGCAACTGTTGAGTTGATATATATAAGTTTGGAGGCTTGCCTTACACACCAGGGTACATGTGGGATTGTCCCCCTGCAAAAAAACTTTTCGCAAAATCTACAGTGAAAGATTCATCTAGATTATTTTCATCCAGTTGAACGTTCCCTCAGTTTTAACTTGATGAGATGTAAGGGAACCAATACCCTTCAGTCATTTCTTTACCACTTGCTTTCCTGTCATAGATTATGAAAGTCTCGCCATTTTCCTTATCCAAACTTCACATTGCTTTAGAAAGGAATTTATCTCAGCCTGCATGGCAATACAACAGAACACTGTGTCATGTAACAACTACCGTACAGATACTGTCATGATAATTTTTTGTGAAAAGGAGTGACTATCAACCACAAACCTAATGAAAACACCCCTGCCTAACCAACATCTACAAACTGCAGAATAGCCATGACCTCAGAATGTTTATCTAACAAGATGTGTACTCATGGGGACATCATATTAAGTTGCAAAGAATTGCACTACAGCTACATCAGCCATCTACAGTACATGGTGTCATTTCACAAGACTGCTAAATGGAACATGTTACCATAAGCACATTGGCATCGTACTACACAATATACAATGGCAGCTTGAAAGTTAATGGCTGACATATATGGTTGCACTCAAATAAATGCAACACAGTAGTACTTACCAGGTAGAACTCTACACCGGATACAATACAGGACAGCACCATGGTGCACAACATCCCATCAGTAATCCTTACCACAGACATCAGCTGTGCTGATCTAAGGGAACCAAGCAGCAACATGTAATGATGCAAAGTCACAGTAACCTCACTGAAAACTGATGAAGTAGTGCATACTGATATCCATCATGTAACTGCAGCACTACTGTAAGAGCTATTGCAGAGAGACATGTAGAATTGCAATGCGTGCATGGATGTTACCTCAGTACTTAACAATATGGTGTGCAGGATTGCTGTAACAAGTGTTATTTGCACCTGGAGTTTTTAAATACCATTTAATCGGTGGTAGGATTCTTCTCATACTGCAGGATCCTAATTAGTCTACTGAGTCATAGTTTTATTTTCTCCCACAAATCATAGTGCCCCACATCAAGGGTCACATCATATACAATTCAGGTGTGCCTAAGTCCCATCAGCTGAAAGAGGAGAAGAGTTTGCCTTCTCCATCTACCTGGATACTCTAGTAACACTATTGTCCATTCTAGCTAACCATGAAATAAGTTATGAATCACAGCTGTTAGGTAGAATATGTCACTATAATTCAGCAGATGTAAGGAATTCAAATGAAATATTGACAAGTACCTAATTACATCAACATGCAACATTGCTTATAAACAAAATCACTACTATGTTGCTGATAGTAGCACATGGCCCATATGTGAGTACACAGTTAAGCAGGAATGTGACAGTATTGCAACATATATCATACTAATTAATACAGTACATGTCACTGAAGTACTTTTCAGGGAATGCCATACATCTGATCCCATTCTTTTGAATTGGTTTAAACAAGTCCCCAAAAATCCCTTGCACTGTAATATAACTTACTCCAAGTGAAAAACTTTGGTACTTCAAATCCATTTGTCTGAAAATGTTCAAAAGTCAGCATTCTCTGTGAAGAGAAACAAGAACACAACTAAGAAGCCAAACCATTCTGTGATACACTCTTCAAACCTTGCTGCATTAAACAACATAAAGAAATGGTGATGCATTTTATTATATGCCAATACATCACAAGATTTATACAAGATTTATACAGAAACATAATCATAAGTTTTATAGCAATTCAGATGTTTGTTAGGTAAACATCCCCATTAATGTTCACAGGATCATAGGAACATAGGATATTACTAGGCTATCAACCCAGAGGTCATTTTAAGCCTGTTTCATCCAAATGTAATATCATAGAAATGCTAGTCAGTATCCCAGTTTGCATTTATGATGACTGCCCATGTCCAGGAGAGTTGTGGGCTCTATCCCCAGTAAGTATTTACGGTGCCCCATCCTCTCGTCCAGGTTCCTCTTGAGCAGTGTCTTAGATGTGCTCTGTTACACATGAATTGTTAGCCTGTTACAAAGACATGGCAGTTGCTGGGAGATAACTATATCCATACAGCATGTCATATATATAATATATAATATAATTGAATAATAACAATATTGAATATATTGAAATGTTGTTGCAGGCCTTATTTAGGTCCTTGAAATGGGTAGCCCTAGTCTTATTTGATTTATGGATATGCAGCAAGTTCATTAGGTTTGGGTCCTGAATTGCTCTGTAGGCCAGGCATTAGTCTCTCCTAAGAAGTCTATACGATACAGACTATAGTGACAGGGACTTTAGTAGGTTTGTGTAAGGCACATGCTGGAGCCCCTTGATCTTCTGATCTTCTTTGTTAGGAAATTTTTGAGATCTCTCTAATTGCTGTAGGTGCTTAGTAAGTACATGGCAAATGGGGAGTTATACTCAATTATGGGCCGGATAAGTGGCAACAATAGGGAGGTTATAACTTCTTTTGATCTCAAGGCAATGCCTTTACTAATCAAGTGTGCTATGTAGAAAGCTTTCCTTACTACAGTAGACACATGGTGGTCGAAGTTAAGGTCACAGTCAACATTTGATCCCAGGTCTCTTACCATTTCATGGGTACTTAGGGTATTGTTGTTGATTTGACAGTGTGATGGGACATTGTCGGTGCTGAAGGAATGATGATGCATTTCTTTGCATCCAGTTTGAGACCATGATTAATACACCAGTCATTGGTCTGCATGAGACCCTCCTGGATTATAATAACATCATTTAGGGATTCAATGATTGCACCTAGTTTGCAGTCATCTGCAAACTTGGACAACCACAACCCCTTAGTTTTGACCTGAACTTCTTAGAGAAGTATATACCAATGAGTAGGGGGCCAAGCACTGCCCCCTGTGGCAACCCAATGGTAACATTGCCCTTGCCAATGACCTTGGTCACATTTTCAAAGGAATTCACCAGATTTAAAAGGCAGGATCTATTAGGTAGGATCCAGGGTTTGGAGGTCACCTATGTCTTTATTTGTGAAGTCCATAATGATACATTCCATGGCTTTACAGATGAGACTGGTCAGGCTTATGGGTTTGTAATTCCCCAGGTCTCTTTCTAGGCCACCTTGGTGGAGTGGAATAACTGTTGCTGTTCTCCATTCAGCAGGAATAAAGCCTGTGGTTAGGCTATGATTGAAAAAGGTACTTTGTGATTGTCACTTTTGTGTGTAGGACACACAAAAAAAGAGTCTTTGTGGGTTCTGTTTAAGCAGCTTTATTTTATACAAACACATCACTATAAAGACTTACTGACTCTAACTTAAGTAACTTTTACATAAACTAAAAACAGCTAAACACCTCCAAAGAACAAAATAAAAGTGAAAAAGCAGCAAACCAAAGACCAGGAAGGAACCGGACCACAAAACTTATTAGCTGTCATTCATTTAATAAAACACCATGAACTTCATCAGAATAAATACAAAAACTTGAAACCACCCTTTAAATACTTGTCATGTTATGTCATGGCTATTTAAATAATTTATTTGAAGCATTTTGTCATTGGATGATTTTTTGCACATGACAAGTAATCAAAGGGTGATTTCAAGTTTTTGTATTTATTCTGATGTAGTATGTGGTGTTTTATTAAACAAATGAAAGCTAATAAGTTTTGTGGTCTGGTTCCTTCCTGGTCTTTGGTTTGCTGCTTTTTCACTTTTATTATATACAAACTAACAACTGTGATCATGCATGCTCACTCTCTGGCTGCTTCTTCAAAATGGCGCTAGGGATTGCATGTGTTTGGAACTTATACATGCACATACAGCCTTGCATGCTTCTTAAAGATATAACATACACTTTACACTCTGATCTACATCCTTCCTCTTTGAGAAATAGATCATGCAGTTGTTATGAAACTATTTGGCATGCAGAAATCACAGGTAATCCATAGTCATGTATTACACAATACTAAATACACATGTATGTACAATCAAGTCCACGTTGCTGTGTATTTCACACTTGGCTTAGATACTCATCCACATCTTGTGACATAAAACTGGGAATTAGATTTAACAACTGGAACAGTTTCTGTAAAATGATTGACCTGTGGAATGCTCAAATCATTTTCTGGAATGGAGTCAGAATTTTGAACATATTCTCATCTGGGAACAGTCTGACTCACTCTTCGATTTAGAGTCCACATCACAGAAAGAATATTGTGATTGCAATGATGATGATGATTCTAGTACAGGAAGAAGATGTCTGTGATTCCTCCTATGCTCCACACCCTTGGAATTTACCAAATAAGATCTCGGCTCAGCATGGGTCTATATGGTTTATGCAAAGAAGCAGAATGTTGACTCACCTTTAGTCAAGCTGTATTTGTCGAAGCTGCACATCATCAAATGGCCAAATCATTAATTTTTTTCTAAGGGAAAGAAATTGGTTGGCCTTTCTTTTAAATCTGCCCTTTTCCAGACTGTAGTGTGATCTTGGAGTTAGTATATTTAGTTGGGGGGGTGGCCCCCCACCACTTTTGTAGTGTTTGTTTTAATGTGTTGTGCGTGGTTGGGCTATCGATTTCTTTCCCTTAGAAAGAAATCGGTTATTTGGCCGTTCGATGTTGTGCAGCTTTGAGAAATATGGGTCGATTAAAGGTAAGTTGACATTTTGCTTGTGTGACTATGTAATATAGCCCCACAAAGCACAGATGCCAGTAATCTGTCCTATTCAATCAAAACCTTTTGTTGTCTGGATTCGTACTGTCTCTCCTTCCCTCAACAGGTGAAGTAATCTGCTCGATCTGTCGTAACTAGATTTATGGATATTACACTTCTTAAACAACTGAGCCTTGATGGTATTAGTGTTCTTAGATACAGACTGCAGCAAACTTGAAGAAATAGGTAGAATAGTTCTAGTTTGCCTGGAAAGTAGTCTTTGAGCAGGTGAGCCAAGAATATCATCACGGGGTATGTTTCTGAGATTAAGCAAATTCAAGAATACATCAGTATTGTCATACTTTTATCTTTCAAGTAACTGCTTTGCACTCTGCACTGCACATTCAGCTAGACCATTGGAATGAAGATATTCAGGACTACTAGTAACATGTACAAAGTCCCATTATTTTGCAAATTTCTGAAACAACTGGCTAGTAAATTGAGTACCATTGTCAGAAAAAAGTTTGTGTGGACTACCATGAACTGAGAAATAATGTTTCAACTTAGTAATAACAGTAGTTGAGGTTAGGTTAGAAACCAATTCAAATTAGAGACTACCAGAACTAAGTAGTGTTGATTGTTCCACTCAGAGATCTCAGTTGCTACAGTAGACCAAGATAGTTCAGGAAGTGGACTTAGCTGAAGTGGTTCTCTTTGGAAATGTGATCTAGTACTACTGCATACTGAACAAGAAGAAAGAACTCCATAAATGTCTTTTGGTAATGAAGATCAAAATACTAATTCCTTTGCTCTTCTCTTAGTGGATGTTGGCCCTGGATGACAACAATGCAAAATCTGGATAAATTCTTGTTGTAAGGAAGCAGAAACAACAATTTTAGGACCTTTGAAAATAATGCCATCTTCTATCAACAATTCATCTCTATAAGGAAAATACATTTGCACTTCAGGTGATACACTAGATTGCTTTGATGGCCATCCGACATTAACATAGTGATTGAGCCTCTGCAAAACTGAATCAGTATGAGTGTGATCTTTTAACTCATCAAGTCTAGTGGTGGAAAAAAAATTACGCACTGACACCACATCAGAGTCAAAAGTCTCTGCATTAAGCTGTTCTGTTGTAATTCTGGCATATCTGGATAAGGTATCAGCCAGCTAGAGCAATTTGCCATTAGTGTAGATGATTTTGAAATTGTACTTTTGTAATTTGAGCATCATTCTTTGTAATCTCACTGGAGTGGAATGCATAGGTTTCTTTAGAATAGTAACTAGAGGTTGATGATCAGTTTCTGCCCGAATAGCTCAACCATAAATATAATCATGAAACTTGGAGCATGTAAATACTGTAGCCAAAAGCTCCTTCTCAATTTGAGCATACTGTATCTCAGTTTGGGTAAGTGTTCTAGATGCATAGGCTACTGGCCTACCCTCTTGAAGTATAACTGCATCTAGACCAAATTTTGAAGCATCTCAGGAAAGAGTAACTGGTTTGTCCACATCATAGTGTCTTAATGTAGGTGGGGTGGCTATTTTCTGCTTGAGGTCTTCAAATGCCTTCTGGTGCTGTTCCAACCATGACCATGCAACATTTTTGCATGTGAGCTCTCTTAAAATTGCTGTCAACTCACTGGTCTGGGATAAATTTGCCTAAATAGTTGACCATGCCCAAAAAATGCTGTAAAGATTGTACATTATCTGTGCTGATCAAGAATAGCTACTTGTTTGGTGGGGTCTGGTCTCAAGCCTGTACTCGGAAAGAAATGACCTAAGTACGTAACTTCTGGAGGTCTGAATTTGCACTTCAGAGGACTGAGTGTCATGTTTACTTCACATGCTCTGTCTAGGACTTTCTTGAGGTTTCGGTCATGCTCTGCTTCACCATTGCATCCAACCAATAGATCATCTACTATTACGGCGCAAGGATAAACCAGAAAACATTTTTTCCATTGCACACTGAAAAACATGAAGAATTTATTCCAAATGCCATCCTTAGGAATCTGTATCTGCCAAATCGAATACCAAGACTAGTTAGAAATGAGGATTTGCGATCCAGCATCACTTGCCAAAATGAACTCTTTGCATCCAAAACAGAAAATACAGTGGCATTCGGTATTACAGCTGCAACATCTTCACCTATGCACATTGGATGATATGATCTTTTTAATACTTTGTTCAAATCTCTTTGGTCAATGCCTATTCTGATTTTTGTCTGAGCCTTTTTTGTGAGCGGCTACCATGGATAACATCCATTCAGTTGGTTCTGTGACTGAACAAATCACACCTTGCTGCACCATTTTATCCAACTGAGTTTTAACTTTATCCTGCATAGCTATAGGAACTCTTCTTGTTGGTCTGACTACTGGAGTGACCTTTGGGTTTAACTTCATGGAATACACAACTGGAAGTTTGCCTAACTTGTCATTGAAAGCATCAGCATACTCTGAGAAAATGGCTTCTGAAAAATTAAAACTTGGAAATTCACTTATGTGATGAACTTCTTTAGCAAAAGAAAGCATATTCATTCTTAAACTGTCTTTGAGACCAAATAAAGATTGCACTGGTCTTCGGACTACGTAGAATAACAAGTTGTAACAGTTCTTGGCCCAATAACATTAAAGTATCACTGAACCTTCGGTTTGAATTTCTTCACTTCCATAAGCAACAAGTCTCGCACTACTAGGTTACATTGAGTTGTTCATTTGTTCTCACTCTAGCAAGTGTGTCTACTGAAATAACATTACACTTTGAACCAGTGTCTGCTTTGAGCTCTGTGGATCTCCTATTAATCCAGACTGCACAAAACACTTCACTTCTTGTCAATAATTCACTGCATCAGGTCTTTCACCAAGCACTGATACACCATCTACATAAAAAGCTGGGTGCTTCGGCTCTACTTGATCAACTTGCTTTCTTGTGTGACCTTTCTTTATAACTGTATGAGGCTTACTTGATTTTCAAAACTTGGAAATGGCTCAATTTTTTACACTTGTGACATTGCTGACCAAATGCTAAGCACTTCTCTCTTTTAGACTCATGATTCACACCACAATTGCAATTCACAATAAAGCTAGATTTGGATTTTGCTGATTCATGCTTCTACTGCACTGAGCTAGCACTGGAGCTTGCGCCTTTCTTGGAACTTTCAAGAAAACCTTATGCCTTCTTTGGAAACCCTGTAGCTGCCACGTGCTTAGGCCTGCTTTTGTTTGCCATGTGTTGTATACTATCTACATGTGCTCTGGAGCCAACTAAAACCATGCTCTTGTCACTCGCAAGCATACTTGTGTGTTTCTCTGTCGCTTCATGGATTTGACAAATCTCTATGGCTTTGCTCAATGTTAAATCACTGTCACAAAGTAATATCTTTCTCACAGCAGCACTAATACCACAAACAAGACTGTCCTTTATCAGCTCATCTTTTAAATCATAAAACTGTCATGTTTTACCTCTATTTCTCAAGTCAATTATACAAGCTGCAAATGTTTCCCCTGGTTTCTGATCTCCTGTGTAAAACAAATGCCTCTCTAATGTAACATTTGTCTGGGGGTTACACATTTCTCTGAACTTGCACTTCAAACACTCGGGGTCTTCCCTTGATTCAGCTTGTACAACAATGTGGCGGTCCACACCTTTTCCTTCATATACTGCTGGTGCATACACAAATGAATGCTCTCTTTCTATGGCCCTTGACCCTACTAGGTTTAGGAAAATGAATGCTCTTGTGCATGCATCTTTATCTGCATATGCTGCTTGTATAAAAATATTATACTCTTGCTCGTATATTCTCCAGTTCTCTGCAATATTCTGATCAAATACAAGTGGTAGGGGTTTTCAAAATCCGTTTGCCATATTAACACATACCAGTGAAGGGGTTTGCAAATAAGCATAAACAATCACACATGCACATATGCCAGAACTATTGCCGATAACTGTCCAATGCCTTTGTACTTTGAACTTATACCTTTGTTGGGCTTTTCGGAATTATGCAAACAAACAAATTTGTAGTACTTTAGAATAACTAGGCTTTGCAAAATAAACGTCTTGAGCATTTTGGTACTTTTGTAATATCGTGGTAAGGGCGAAAATGCTAAAGTCATTTACCATCATCTGCCAAAGTCATTTACCATCATATTAAGAAACATTGGAGAAGTTTATGATGCAACTGAATAACTCATGAACACTATAATACTCTTGCAATGTAATCTTTTGCAAGAAAATATCTCTTATAAGTGTAAGATGCATGTCAAGTAACTGCACAATGCAAATAAATTGAGTATCTGTTGCCTTAAACTCAATAACTTTTCAAAGTAATTGCACTTTGCGAATAATTGCATACAGCACACTGAAATGACCCCAAAATGGCAATACCATGCTAGGCAAATTTCTACAGTACAAGAAGCACTCTGTAATGGCGGCACATTGTGAATAGACACCTCCAGCACAAGAAACTTTTTTAAATGGCTATACTTTGACTGTATTACATGAAATAGCTGCACTTTGAACACAATAAAATCTTTAAAATACAAGCACAGTAATAAGCACACACTGTAAGCACTTTTACACACTTTGAGATGCTTTGAATAACACTAGTTATGCCCTTGATACAATATGAAGTCCTAGTTATGCCCAAATACAGTACTTGGCCAAAATACACACAGTTGCCTTGCTTTATTTTGCTTAATGTGCCCCTTTTCTTTTCTTATTATATTCGTTTTGCTCGTTTAAGCCCTTTTCATGCCCAATACACTTTTCTTGTGCTCATTTCACTCTAAACATACCCAACTTTGCCTTGAACACACTCATTTTGCTTTAAACATGCTTGTTTGTTTGCTTTAAACATACTCATTTTGCTTTACTGTTAATTGTTTCATCGAATACTTTTATCTTAAATATTTTCTTTAGTTAACAACTTTTCATACTTTGAGCTTGTCTGATAATGTGGTTTGTGCCCTTGTAATGCCCTTTTTGTCTTTTATATCAAATAAATAGTTTGTGTTATTTCTCATTACCTTTGATTCTTTCTGGCTATGTTTGTGCTTTTTTCTCTCAGTTTTACCTTCACTGTCATCTTTTCACCACATAGCTCAGAATATTCTTCTCTCTTCTATCCCAGTTCTGACACCATGTCGTTTTCGTGTGTAGGACACAACAAAGAGTCTTTGTGGGTTCTGTTCAAGCAGCTTTATTTTATACAAACACATCACTATAAAGTCTTACTGTCTCTAACGTAAGTAACTTATATACAAGCTAACAACTATGATCATGCATGCTCACTCTCTGGCTGCTCTTTCAAAATGGCACTAGGGATTGCACATACAGCCTTGCATGCTTCTTAAAGATAAAGCACACACTTTACACTATGATCTACAGCAATGATGCTAGTTCATGTTTTAGCCTGTTTAGAAGACAGCCCGGGATGTCATCTGGTCCCACAGAAGCTGTGTTTTTTTACTTAGACAAGGCTTTGAGGACATGCTCTTCAGATATATAGGGTGGGGGAAGGTTTTTTTTGTAAGTTAGGAGGGAATAAGGAGAGAATTTTTCACCAAACCAATCTGCTATCAGGTTTGGATCACAAATCTGCTATAATCCAGAACTATCGTTACACTTGGACATGTGCATCACATAGTAAAAAGACTAAATAATAATTATTGTGCTTTGAATAAAATCACAGTACATGCTACTATGTCTTGGTAAGTACTACGCAATATAAAATATTTACTTTATTCAGCATCATATCACTTTTACCACTGAGTTTTGCAGCAACTTATGAATGTGCAGTATGAAATGTCCAGCGGAGTGTATATGACAACATGTTTGTCAAACATTGCTTCAAAAGCTGTAAAGTCAGGTCAGTAGCTGTGGCCAGAATGTCCTTAAATAATTGTCAGTAGTAAATTGCTAAGAGACCTTCCATCAGTACTATCTGGTGTCAGAATGCCCCACAATCCCCTAGGGAACACTGGACATGCCTCATAGGAGTGACAGTTTTGATAAAAAAAGTCAAGGTTGTTCATGCAGACAGTCCTGACTCACATGGAAAACCTGCTTGGGCATGGTGTCCTTTGTGCACCCTATATAAGGTTGTGGTCTCAGGTGACTGCTTATGTCCTTGCAGTTGGTGGGCACGCACAGATAATGGCAACTTACCAGACATGAGTGTGGGTCATATCCTCAAACTTATTTCAGAGAACAGAATTTCAAACAAAAATGTACTAATCTACATTAACTGAAGCATATAATCAACATTCTAAGGATTTTACAAGGGGAATGTCCCTGCTTGCAAGAGGGTATACTTTCTTTGTTGCCACCTGTTGGGGGAAAGAGAAACCCTCAGTTATGCAGCAACAAAACAGCTATCAGTCAAATGTTTTGCAGAATTATCTGTGCTCAGAGGACCATCCCAGTAATTAAACTGTCAAAGAACATTATGACTCCTACTGAACATAGCTCAGTAACATACATGAATGACCTAGGACAAAATTATTTTATTGTGCATTGGTCATTCTCAATGAAGTCCCTAGTAGTGTATATCATCAAACCCCACCTCTCAAGTCACATACTTTCCTAGTTTCTCTTCAAGACATACAATAGTACTCATGATATCAGAAGGTGTTATGAAGGCAGAATTTATGTAAATGGGCTGCAGATGTTCATTCCTGGAGACACTGTTACATATGTTGTAGGCATCTGTTAAATGTTTTTTATCATTGATGGTCAGACACCGGCAGTGACATTAGGAAGATGTCCCCTAGATAGTTCTTGAGGCAAGGAGGAAATATCTGCTGACACAGAGTGAGGTACCTATGCAACATGGACGTTTGCAGAGCATGCTCAGCAAGGCTAATGCTCATCACTGTTGCATTCACAGCAATATCTGGCACCCCTTATGGAGATCAATGCCTGAGCCTATGCTCTAATAGTTAAAAACCCTTCCACACAGCTGTGTTGTCTCCTGTAGAATGTGCCCATGCCCATAATTCACCCATTAATGCATATATTTATATTGCTGAAAGACCTGGATTATACATGCAATACAATGAGCTGTGCATGATATGAGAACGTAATGAAGGACACTACAGAGAATACTAGTAAGAAGAGCACTAATATGGGTGATGCATACACTCAGCCACCAAGCACAAGTGATATCTGATGTAGCCATGGCAAACCTTGTGGGAACCTCTGCAGCACCATCAGCTGCAGATTATTGTCCATGTTGAGTTCATGCTACTAGTGGAGGAAGCCCATCATGTGGACAGTGCTGATACATTGGGTATACAAACTACAGACACACACACACACACACACACACACACATACACACACACACACACACACACACACACACACACACACACACACACACACACACACACAGCCCTCCTTAGGCATGCACACACACACACACACACACGTACACACGTGTACACACACACACACACACACACACACACACACACACACACACACACACACACAGCCCTCCTTAGGCATGCACACACACAGACTCAGACACACACACACACACACACATACACACAGCCCTCCTTAGGCATGCACACATTTAATTAATGAAGACTGCACAGCTCAGGATGCCAGATGACAGCTACATCTGCAGCTGTTTATAAGTCCAGATGTGATGTGCACACTATGCTGCAGAGCAACAGACACCAAAATGGACAGAATATCCATTAGCAAAGAGTACCATTATACCCACTATTGCCTATTCTGGGCACTGTTTTCACATGTAAGGTATGGACCATGTAGAGGTATGATCTGCATCTATACCCACCGGGATGGACTTACCCATAATGTAATATGGCTTACTCCTGCTAGAGACTATGCACCATCAGTGCTAAATGACTGCAGGCCTGCTGAATGATAGTGATGATGCATGCATGTACATATATGTGCATGCACTGATATCTATCAGTTCCATAACATTATGCTAGGCCTTTACAAGGAGTCTAAAGACTGTAGAGTTTCACTGCTGTAGCATATAGTACCATTGTACAGTATGCTACATTTTATTGTCCCTCCAGTGTAGGCATTTGTGCAGGGATTGCAGAGTTCTACAGGCAGTACCCAAAATGCCATTGTTCAACAAACCCAAAGAATTGCAGCAACTTTGAGTGAGCTTATCATTGTTCAGTTTGCACAATTGTCTGCTACTGAGACAAACTCAGTCTCAGACAGGCATCTGCTCATCCATCTGTTGGTCCACGTAAGGCAGGAGCAGCTGCATGCCTTCAAATGTGGTGGCAGAGAGAGATTGCCATCCTATACTATGTAGAGTGGAAACCGCTCTGTAGACTTATGCAGTTGAGTGGATCATATGCAGTTGAGTGGATCATATGCAGTTTACATGGTGATGATATGGATGTTCCACACTTATGCAAGTGGATACCTAGTCTAACAAACAGTTTAAATAAGATATGACATTAATAACAACGTACTAAGCATGCAATTAGTCGTGAGGGACTTGGGCACCCAGGTTGATAGCAACCTGAATTTTGACCACCACATTGTCTCCGTTGTATGGAAGACTTTCTACATGGCCCACCTCATAAATAAGGGTATTTCCTCCAGGAGCAAGGAGGTCATAACATCCCTGTACTCCTCCCTTATCAGACCCATTATCGAGTACAATGCCCCCTTCGGCATTTACCTTACCAAGCACATGCAGCAGTTGGAGAGACCACAGAGATTCCTGAACAGGAAAAACCAGGTTCTCAAACACCTATCCTATACAGATAGGCTAAAAGCCCTGTCCCTCTACTCAGTTTCATACAGACTGCTCAGAGGTGACCTGTGTCTGGCATGCAAGGCCATTTCAGACCCTTGATGGAGTTGTTGCATATCCATAAGACAAACTCCACTCCTGCAACCTGCATGCAAGGCCTTAACCTGGTCTGTGACATTAATAGAACTTGTTGGCAGGATAGATTTGTATCCCAAATACTCCCCCATCTGTGGAATAGACTCCCTCTCCATGTCAAACAGAGTACCTCTCTAGCCCTCTTTAAAAGGAACCTGGGTGACTGTATGGGAAACAGAAAATATACCCCTGGGATCCCAGCTGACTCCCTGCTAGACAGGGGAAACATGCTGATTTTGAGGGAACATGGGCAAAATTCTTGGCTAGGCTTATAAGAGCCTCTGGGCCAATAGCCTAGTATCATCCTATGAACCTATGAACCTATAAGAGATGCACTATATTGCTTACATTATTTTACATAAAGGCCAATGTGGTGCTGCATGCTTGTACATCATATTTCTTTGCACACATTGTAGTTAGTTATGCCTGATATCCTGGTATCATATATGATTCATTCATAAATATGCACAAAATGCAGTGTACATGTCAGTGATTGACAAGAATATCCTACTGAGTGACCTGTGTCAGTCATTGTGTTCCTTTTAAGTCATCTTCTTCAACAATGGGCTGTGTGACATGTTCATCTAACTCCTGTGTCATATCAAACATGAGTTGCCCTGTTGCCAGCTAGTACAACATGCAACACACTGGAAACATTAATGCAGCTCAGCTTTGTCCAAGATATATATATATATATATATATATATATATATATATATATATATATATATATATATATATATTTATATATAGATATCAAGAAATCCAGGCATTTGAAACACCCCTTTAAAGCAGATGATAATCTCTCCACCAACACACATGCCCAGCTGTACTTCTACTTAGCATATACCCCTGTGAGTGATAGCCAGTGGCCATCATCTATGTAATTAGCAGATATGATGCATCAGCATACACAACATATCTGTGTCAGCAGTTCTGTGCCAGAACTATGTCCCTGTGTCACTAGTATACTACAGTTGGTTGAGGGAGAGGGAATGTAGACAGGCCAGTTAATATAACCCATTTCTCCTAGTGGTTATTTTTTCGGGTTTCACTGCCATGAGTACAACAAAGTATTTAGGTAAAATGATTTTGAAAGCACTTCATATTTTGGTGACTAAGTATTCAAGACCTACTTCTAGAAAGGCTGTTCACTCGTGCAATAAAAATAAAAGAGTTGATTGAGAAATTATGGGTGCACTTGCATGGCACACCATAAGTACCTTCAAGATGTCCCTGTAATACATGTCTCTGGGACATCACTTGGCACAAGTCACTGATATTCCAAAAAATGGTACCATGCTTTATGATGATGACATAAGCATTGCAGACAAGCATGATGTAAATGGAGGTGCACCACTTCTTGTTTTTGCATAGACAAAGCGGAGTGTAGATTGCTATATGGGCGTGATCTGCTGCAGCTAGCATTATGGGAAATCTTGCTACATAATAAAATGCAGAAATGGTAGTTCAGTCTTCCTGGAGTTGAGGGAGGGTGTCAAGGAACATGATGGAGATAGTTGTGTTTTCAGAATGTATACATGGTATTTCATTATTTCAGTATGGTGTCAAAGAGCTTGAAATCTTTTCCATGTGCCACAACATACGTATGAGAAGTTCACCTAATATCCCTGTCACAGATTCATGGGCCACACATTGCGTGTCATCAGTATAGTTTTGGAAAGTGACCATTAGGATTTCAATGTCTGTTGCAGCCTAGGTCTCCAGCAAATTAGGCCAGCTCTGCTGCCAATTGCAAAAGGCCCTCATGGCACATGTTGCATAGGGTGCATGGAATTAACACCTTATCTATTCTTTACAGGTCAAGTAGCTCATTTTATTTAAATAGAGTCTTTCTCATGGAGAGCTCTTCTCATGTATCCAGGTCTCCCATGGGGGTTTGACACCTGGATTTGCTGAGTTTTCGTAGTGCAGCACTGTCAGTCTAACAGTAATAACATGTATTACACAGTCCACTGTTGATATCCACGTGAGTGCAACAAACAATAATAAAATATTCTGCTTTCCATTGTCCTACATAATGCATTATTTTGTACTGTTCAATAACTGGGATGTACTGGCAATATCTTAATTTACCTCAAGCTATTTAACATTACCATTACACCATAGCTTGACAACTTGCACTGCACATCCACAGACTATTTCTGGACTAACTCCGCACTCCTTGCTTTATGAGCTGCATTTCTTATGCCTGATTCTTCTGATTTAAATGCTTTTTTATCATTTTACAGGAAATGACATTAAAAATTATAGCTTTATGAATCCTAGCCATTGTGGTTTGGAGTTAGGATGTTTAGTGGTAATGATATTGATTTGCAATGTTCCACCACATGAAATAAAATGTCAATATATGCATTACTGCAACAGTAGACAAGGATAGTAGAACAATAATTAACCCGCATAGCAAAAATACAGCCAAGAGCATTGGGCTTCTTCATGTATTTATGACCCAGCTGCAATTAAATTAATGTCTTTGTCAATAAGTCTTTTTGAAACAACAGCATTTCTGCTACCAGAAGATTGTTACTGATACATATAGGAAGGGGGTTTAAAAGAGGGAATGCTCTTACTCTTGAACAACATATGCATATAGAAAAAATAAGTAAATAACAATGCAGAGATGGTGAGAAAATCTGGCAGCAGTCACAGTGAATGTTCTACTGTCACATAGAATTCTTGGAATTCTGAAAGAATGTGTGCTTAGCTGTGTCAGATTGAGCAGAGCTATCACTTCGGCAACAGGTTCTTAATAACCCTGGAGGGCTGTTACAGTGTGAACAAAACCAACAAACATAACAGGGCTAGATCAATTTTCCTGTAACAGATTAAGCAATTTGAGGAGACACTTTAATACACAAATAAAAGCATGTCTGCTATCACAATGCAGCTTGCGGTTAGCTGTAACTTCTGCCTCGGCTGCTCCTGTTGCAAGTTTCTTATTTCAAAGAAAACCTTTTCCACTCAGTTTCAAATGAAAGAAATACCCTAACTGTTTACACTGCTAAACAAAGATTTGGAGTAGTCTCCAGTGAAAAAGGAACAGAAAACCAAAAGAAATAATTGAAAACATTTAAACATGATCCAAACAGCTGGCTCAAGTGTGTTAGACAGAGACCTATAGTCTCTCTATATAGAAAACGTAAGCAGAACAGCAACTTGAGCATTTATTGCAGAAGTGAGTAGCCTTTCTCTGAGTAGCTTGTGTAATACTCAGTCACCAAAACATGAAGGGCTTTAAAAATCAGTTTACCTAAATACTTTTGTTGTAGTCATGGCCCTGAAACCCTTAAAAGTGTCCACTGAAAGAAAAGATTTTAATTAACTGGCCTGTCTATAATTTATTGTATCCCCCTCGATAAATAATGTATTCACTTTGGATTTAATTTATGCAAGTCAAACATTGATTTAGTGTGATTCATACAGCAGTAGTTGTATTACCATGCTATTTTTCACTATCTGTCTGTTTTGGTAATCACTTTGAGTCCTGACATTTTATGTGACTTAATTTCTGCTCATCTTTATGCTTACTTGATTTTATTTCTCCAACACATCATTTTAAATTGTATTTGACATCTATGACTCATGTTTCTGATAAAGAAATATTCAGTAGAAAATGTTGTCTTGTATTGTGTTACCAAGCCACTGGCTGCTTAAATAGGAATGACCTTATGTAATTATTGTGGGTCCTACATCTGATGCACACATGGGTCTTTACATGACTCCCAAATGCAAACTGTATTCTAATACACAACTTTTAGTCTGTTAGCATGCTTTTTTTTCTTCAAAGTATAAGCGTTTCTGTCAAAAATGAAAGTCAGTCACTGCTTCCAGGGATAGAAATATACTTCTTCCCGTGATTTACCTCAATTTATTTTTATTAATTTGTGGACTTGATAAGCCCACTGGACAAAAGTGTCCTTTTTCGTGGCTAACATAAGAGCACAAACAAGTTAAGCAATTTGCTTAGAGTCACACAGTAAGCAAATGGGGGTGGGGAGCTGGGGGGGTGGGATTAAGCACTGCATTCTGGACTACAGGAATCAAATCATTGCCGGCTCAGAGCTTAACTATCTGCACTAACTGTATTCCTTCATGCTTCTACAATTGATATGAGCATTTAAAAATATTCTCTTT
Organism: Protopterus annectens; assembly: GCF_019279795.1. NCBI lineage: Eukaryota > Metazoa > Chordata > Ceratodontiformes > Protopteridae > Protopterus > Protopterus annectens. The sequence continues at coordinate 457,968,178 of NC_056730.1, read as the reverse complement.
AGCCAGCAACTAATTATCCTCAAGCCCTTTCAGCTCTGTGAGTGCACGAGTGCGCTGACTAAGGATGTTTACAGAAGATGCATCTTACGATTGTTTTATTCCAACTGACAGCTTGAGACACCTAGGATCCACTCTGCTTTCTTTCTCTCTCTCTCTCTCGCTTTGTCTTTTTATCTTGTTTTTTTTTTGTACATTCCTTGGGAGACGATATTTAATCTAATGAAAATTAAAAATAAAAAAGCTGATGGAGAAATTATGGGTGCACTGTCTGATGTGAGAGACATATTTTGTTTATATTGGTGGAAAGAGGTTCTGGAAACATGCCATTCTCTGCGTTTTCTCTTCTATAATGACTCAGTTTTCCCCCAGTATAGGGAAATATTGGGTAAGCTATTCATTACTTAATCTGGAAGCTATCCAAGCTAATGCCAAACCCAGATGTTCCCCACCCCTCACTCTCCCAATGTCACTTTCACTCTTGCATAGTTCTTCCTATACTCCACCGCCTCCCTTCTTATCTCTATTCCTACACTCTTCCTACTGACCCTCTTTCTACCTTCACCCCAACTGCTACCTCTTTCGCTTCCATTCCTTCTCACCCTCCTTTCGGTCTGCACTCCTGTTACTATTGATCCTAATATATATATATATATATATATATATATATATATATATATATATATATATATATATATATATATATATATCACTTACATGCCACCCTCCAACCCACTAATATACTTCCCAAGATTCTACAGTTATAATATTGTCAACAAGGTACTCTATACCTCTTATTATATAGAATTTCCTTATTCCACTACCTAAATCCTTTCATCCACTCTTTTATTCTCTGTCTCTTTTTCACTGAATTTCTCTTGGACTCATCAAACAAAACCATAACACCTTTTATCTTGTTCTTTCTCTTTCTTTGATGACTGGGGCTGTAAATACTAACCATCAAAATAATACATCTAACTGTCATCTATTTTTTAACAAAAAAACATAGTTTACACTCTGTATGCTGTTTTCTCTGTCCCTGCTAGACTCTACACAACAGCTGACTTAAACTCATAAGGTCACCTTATAAATAAGATATATAATGGTTCTGTTATATAAGAAGATATATAACACTATAGATATTCGGGTATGCTTTGTAAATATATAGACACTGCTTAAATATTCATGTGTTCTGCAAATGTATGCACACTGTTTATAATATTATGTGCTCTATTAATATCAGTATACTGTTTGTGCACTGTCATTCTGTGTGTACTCTTTATTTTTGTAAAAATCTGAGGAGCTTTTCTCCCAGGATCCCTGCTGAAAAGGGGTTTAACCAATGTTTGTAAATATTATATCCCTCATCTCTGATCTTCTCAGTCCCTTTATACCTCCTTTCCAATCTATGGAATTTCTATCCTTGAATGCACTGAATCTTTCTTACATTTCTGTCTCGCACTTACTCAATTATTGTCCACCAATTATTCTACATTTCCCAGTATGATGCCTGCAGCATCTTAACACTCTGTATGTATTGTTTGCTCTATTCACTCAGCTATTACTGCTTCTTTATGATACTTTTCATTGTAACTCCTATTGCTTTATATAGCACTACACTGTTAACATAGCATCATAGTTTACTTCTTCTTCTTTCGGCTTTTTCCCGGTTAGGGGTCACCACAGTGGATCACCTGTCCGCTCATGACTGGCAGTGGAGTTTTACAGTGTTGAGTTGCCAGCCTGGCACCCAACCTTCCACAGAAGGCACACACATGCACACACTCACACCTAGGGCCAATTTAGAGTGTCCAATCTACCTACAGCATGTCTTTGTGATGTGGGAGAAAACCAGAGCACCCGGAGGAAACCCACGCGACCACAGGGAGGACATGAAGACTCCACACAGAAGGCAGCCCAGCTGAGAATCAAACCGAAGAACCTCTTGCTGTGAGGCGGCAACTCTAACTGCTGCACCACCGTGGCCGCCCATAGCATCATAGAATTAAGTACAATTTCAGTGATTAGTAAACTATAGCATCATAGTTTACTAATCACTGAAATTGTACTTAATTCCCTCCGGGATTAAACTTGAAATATGAACAGTGCTCTTTTCTGCAAACAAATTCAATAAGTGAATAAATAAATTATGTGTACACACTTACACATACACACACACACACACACACACACACACACACACACACACACACACACACACACACACACACACACACACTCACACGTATGCACCCCTACACACACAAGTATGCAGTATGCATAGATATCTGATATGTTTATGTATAAATGTTTTCACATTACCTTATACATAAGTCACAGCAGCTTATGTAGAATTAAATTTAACTGATAGTTGTTATAAGTGCTGTATTATTATTATAAGTCTTATATCCTTCCATTGGGGAACTGATATACGAGACTGTTAGGGCCCAACAGATGACAGGGTCACTGTGTAGAACATGCCAATTCCAAAAGAAAGTGAGACTACATATAATTCTTTATATACATCAAACTATTATAGAATACTAACTCATTTGCTTCATTCTACAGGATTAGTATTATTTTACAGTTTGTTGTATCCCAGATTGACATGTGACAATTATGTTCACTATGTCCTTTTCTATGCATTTTGTGTCCTTATAATGTAAAATGCTAGAGGCACTATCATTTCTGCTGACTGCCCAATTTGACCATGGTCCGGCTGTGGGTGTTATTCTGCAGGTGGATGTCTTTTATGTCAGTTGGCGGTATTTCAATTTTCAATCTCGTGCACACCTTGGAGTTAAAATAATGGATATAGAATGTTGCCTGCCTTTCTCTACTGTTTATGCGTTTCTATTGTGCATGTGAGGGTTAATGCTTGATGTATTGCTCCTTTGATTTTTTTCTTTTGGTTCAGTGTGTTCTGGTTCTATTCACTTTTAGGTATCATTGCCAAGCTCCACAGTAAGTTTTCTTTCTGTAAAAAAAAAAAAAGGCGACACCTTGTTGAAATAACTTCTGAAATTTCATAAATGCAAATGGGTGCTTTCCTTGTTAGATACTTGATAACTGAAAGATGCCATATATATGTTTAGTGTCCTACATTTTAGCAGCCTACATTTTTCACAACCCATGCCTCAGAAAATGAATTATTCAAGCACAGTACATTTCTTACAACATAGATAAAATGATATTGCACAGCATGCATGCCAACTTTTCTTGTTATTTCCAGTACTGTATCTAATTATGATAAGTGGTAAGGTTGTCTTAGCTTGCATGCCAATGACACTTGTACACTTCCTCTGTAATCTTCAGCTTATTATTTACTTCTGTCCATTTTTGTTGTTCTTGTTGTGTTTGTGCTCTTCTCAGGCTGAGCCTGAAAGCAGTTCTGCTAGATCAGCATTCTACCTCAGTTAACAACAGTTAAATAAGTAACTAGTAAATATCTCCAGATGATAAATTATTAAAATAAGTGCACACCTGAAGAATTTATTATCTATACGAAAAGCCTCCCCACCGTGAAAAGGTTGCCTACCCATGGCTTATTATATAATGAAAAAAAAACTCTTCAATGATGTAAAGGGGATGGGAGAGTGGAGTTATTCAAAAAGAAAAACAAGACCTTACAAAACAAAAAATATATTAGCAACATTTCCTCTTTGGTGTCCTATCAATTCATTTCATGTGAAGTGTATACATAGTTTCAATAACTGAAGTCAGCTGTTACAGAATCTTTGGCAACGTAGTATGCTAAAAGATTCTAGCACTTCTAGTAGTTCTCTGCTCAGCTTTAATATCATCATCATCATTATCATCATCATTTGCTTGTTGCTACTCAACAATGCAGAGGTCCATATTGCTCATGGAAAGTAAGGTTACTGATTTTATTTACTGCATGCGATGATGAGTGCCATCTTCTACCTTTCCAATTCCACTGTTTGTTATATATCACATTATCAAAAATGTGTATTGTCTAAAAAGGCATTGGGGAGATTTCTTACTGAGAACATTCACTCCCAGGTGGGAGTGCTACAGCCCAAAAGGTGGAAGACGTGGTGAAGCCATTTAGCTGCTCCCAGGCAAGTAGACACTAATTCCTTTCAAGTATGGCATCAGATGTGCAGCCAGTTACTGCAGTGTAAAATGTTGTCAGTACCATACTAGGTGAAAGCAAATTGTTAAAAAATTGTGCAGACAATACTCGTTTTGATGAGGAACATGGAGAGTCCAACAATATCTTGCTACATTTTTGCCAGAGCAAATTAAGATCATTCACTTCGTATTTTGACAATCACAACTTCATATCTGTAATGACAGTCATACAAATCCCCTGCTCTTTGCTATGTCTCACAAATTCATACCTGTAATAACACTCATACAACCTTCTCATCCATG